>NW_021635918.1:0-24772 GCF_004799145.2 Neltuma alba | reverse complement strand
GAAAAAAAGAGAGCCCAAGACTATCCAATGTGGTCAAAAATGAGTTTGAAAGGAATCTAAGACAATATAATAGTAAGGTGTGACATTACATAACCCAAATGGCATCCTTCGATAAGCAAAGGTACCAAAGGGGCATGTGAAAGTGGTCTTATCCTGATCCTCGGGGGCTATGGTACCTGAAATAGCCGGAAAAGCCATCTAAAAGCAGTAATGTTATTTATTGGCTAGTCTCTCCAACATTTGGTCAATGAAGGGTATAGGAAAGTGATCCTTACGTGTTGCATCATTAAGTCTCCTATAATCTATGCACATACGCCATGAGTTTTGAACCCTTGTAGGAATTAATTCATCTCTTTCATTCCTTACTACTGTCACCCCTCTCTCCTTTGACACAACATGCACCAGACTGACCCACTCACTATCAGAAATTGGATATATTATCCTAGCACTCAACAATTTAGTAATTTCTTTCTTAACTACATCTAATATGAGAGGGTTCAATCGTCTTTGGGGTTGTCTCACTGGTTTTGATTCCTCACTCAGTAAAATTCTATGTGTGCACACAGCAGGACTAATTCCAGGTATATCTGCTAGTGTCCAACCTATTGCCCTTCTATGCTCCCTTAAAACAGATAAGAGTCTCTCTTCCTCACTCTCAGACAGTGATTTAGCAATTATAACAGGTAGTTGTTCATTAGACTCAAGGAAAGCATATTTAAAAGTAGGAGGTAAGGGTTTCAAATCAAGTGTAGGTGCTTGCACAATAGAAGGAATCAATTTATGAATTTCAAGAGAGAACAGATTACTCCCCTTTCCTTCAACCAGTGATAATTCCTCAGCCTTGTAGTTAACTTCCTCTCCAAGCGTTTAACCAACTTCTAGTTGATCTACAGCAACCGCCTTAGAGGGATTCTTCTCCATGACTTCTTCCTCCATATCTGAAACAACAATAGGAAACCTTTCCCTGAGGGAATCATCACTAATAATAGAGGAATCACAGTTTGCTTTGGAGTCAAGGGAGGAAATGAAAAATGTGTGTGGGATAGAAAGCATGCAATTAACCACAGTATAATCAAGACATGTAACATCACCACCACATGAGCAAGTAGAAGGTGTAGAGTAAAGAGATGAAAAAGAAGAAATGGATTCATTCTCATCAATAGATTCATCAGTGTAAATATCAGAATAGAAAGAGTCATTTTGCAATTCAACTTCAGAACAAGCATCCTCAACAGCAATGTCTATCATGTTAACCCCTAAAAGTGAATAGTCCTCATAAGGATGTTTCATTGCTTCATACATGTTAAAAGAAACTTTATTATCACCCACCTCTATAGTTATGGTGCCCTCTTTCATGCTAATCATGGTATTAGTAGTCCTTAAGAAAGGTCAACCAAGGATAAGTGTAGTGTCATTTACAAGTTCAAAAGACATGTCAAGCACATAAAAATCAGCAGGAAACACCAATCCCTTAACTTGGACTAAAATGTCTTCAATAATGCCCTTAGGATACCTAATAGTCCTATCAGCTAATTGGAGCACAACAATAGTAGACTTAAGAGTCTTGACTCCTAGAGAGGTGTATACGGACTTAGGCATGACATTAATGGCTGCACCTAGATCTAACAGGGCTCCCCCTATAGTAACCTTTCCTATGGTGCAAGGGATAGTGAAAGATCCAGGGTCTTGACACTTTACAGGAATTTGGGGTTTAAACAATGCAGACACATTAGAGGGTAATTGGACTCTTTCATTAGGTTTAAATCTCCTCTTTTGAGTGCATAATTCTTTTAAGACCTTAGCATACTCAGGAATCTTTTTAATCAGGTCAAGCAAGGGTATATTCACTTCTACTTTCTTAAATGTCTCAAACAACTCATGATCTTACCTCTCCTTACCCATTTTCACATTTTTCAAATAAGCATTAGGGAAAGGTAGTTCATTGATGTTTACCTCCTTACCTTCCTTGCTTGAGGCTCCATGATTGCTTGGCTCAGATTCCATAGCTTTACCCTTGCCATAATGTTCTTTTGAGGCTTCTTTCAGCTTTAGCCTCTTCTCCTTGGAGCTTTCAGAATGCGTCACTTTGAAGGTGCTTGTGGCAGCTCATCACACAAGATTTCCTCATCTATAACTTCATCCTCCTCTTCTCTAAAATTCACTTGCTTCCCACTCCTAAGGGTAATAGCATTCAAGCCCTTAGGATTGATAACAGTGTTGGAGGGGGATTGCGCCACTGCTCCTTGCTTGTTGCTCACTCATGTTGTTGGACAAATGAGTTACATAGGAGTTGATGTTCTCAGATTTAGTCTCCCATTGCTCCATCCTCTTTTCCAAAGCACTAAATCTAGCATCATTCTTGGATGAGTCTTATTGAATTAGTGAAGCTAAGGAGTTGAACTGAATAGCATTAGGAGCCCTTTCTTCCTTCATTAAGGCCATCATATTTTGTAGGAGTTGATTGGTTTCATCCTTAGGTGGGACAGTTAGGGCTTGAGATTGGTTTTGGAACTGGTTTGAAGATGGACCAGCTCCTCCACTCTTCTGAAATCTGTTTAGAGGTCTACTATCATCATTCCTCCAGCCCAATCGAGGGTTTGCCTTCTATCCCTTGCTCTAAGTGTTGGAGTAGGGGTCCCACTTTTGATTTGGATGGCCTTGGAAGACTGCAGACACTTCCTCATAGCGGTCAGGACAAACGCTAGAAATATGCATAACTGATCCACATGTTTCACAACTAGGCGCTGTAATGTCCATAGGAGCGGATGGGCGATGCACACTCATATTCTTCAATTCAGCAGTGATCAAAGACAATTGAGATGTCACTTTGCTTCCTAAAGAATCTACTTTTGATTCCAAAGTGTCCATTCTCCTACTATGCACCGAAGCAGCTCCCATCTCATGCACTCCTCTAGTATCTCTCACACCATATTGTTGATGATTCAGGGCCATCTTCTTTATCAAATCCCAAGCCTCCTTAGCAGTGGAGTCTATCAAAGATCCTCTCGATGCAGCATCCAACATACCCTTCTCTTGGTTCTTCAACCCATCATAGAAGTACTATACCAGTTGTTTGTCCGGAATTTGATGATGTGGACATCTTGAAAGCATATCCTGAAATCTATTCCAATAATCATAGAGAGATTTGTCATAGTCTTGCTTGGCAGAATAGATCTCCTTCCTCATTGATGAAGTACGAGAAGTCAGAAAGTATTTCTCCAGAAATGCCTTCCTTAAATTCCCCCAACTGTGGTATGCATCAGCTACATGTCTTTGGAGGCTCATGTACCATTCCCTAGCTTTTCCTTCCAAGGATAGTATTAACCCTATTTTGACCAGTATTCTACCCTTCATTAGGAGCTTGATTCTATTGCCCTTCCATTACAAAATGATTGTCACAGAATTGACCTAAATCAGATTCAGAATCAGGTATAGGTTCAATTGACTCACTAACACTGGATAAAGAAGGTGAGTGAGGGTGTATGCTTGTGATTGTGTCAAAATTTTTTATTCTTTTTCAAAAGTCTAAGTGTTTTATTTATCTCCCTATCTAATGGATGAAATGTTTTGTCCCTGGTCATGCACCAAAACCAACTAAGAGAATTGAACTAAAATAGCAAAAGTAAGAATCAGGTCCAAGCGACGCGGCCTTTTACTTGAGGCGCTACGGCTCTATGACCGAAAGTTACTAAGAGTTGAGAGAGAAAGGGCGTTGCGGCAGATTCTATAAAGCGCTGTGGTGCTTTACACCGAGAGTAAGAGAGAAGAGGTGCTGCAACGAATACACTGAGGTGCCGTGGCGTCTGTGGCAGAATGGCGAAAAATCAGTCTGAGTTATATTAGCTACCCCTCAAACCTCAAAACACTCGACCCATGATTATAAAGCAACCAAGGCAAACCTTAGAGTAAGAATAGCTACAAATTAGAGCAATGAGTAAGTTACACAATGAAAAACAAATATGCTTAGCCAAAAAGTCAAGAATCCAAATCCAAAACCTTCCAATTATGCAGTAGCTAAAAAAAAAGAAAAAAAAGAAACACAACCTAATTCTATCCTTAAACACACAAACACTAGGGAGACAGAGTTCCCTGGTAACGGTGCCAAAATTTTGATCTTATGTCGTTTAAAACCAAATTTGATACTCTAAAGAATGTAGCAAAGTAGCTTCTAATCAGAGGTCGATCTTAAGGAACTCAAGAGTCTAATAGTGTTATTAAGTGATTAACTCACAAATTAGGGAAGAAATTAGGTGAATGCATTAGCAACTGAAATGAAATCATTTCTAAGACTATAATCAAATGCTACTAAAATCAGAATTCAGAAAAGAGAATGTTTTGAGATTGGAATTCAATGAGATGAATGATTCCTAGGAGGTATAACTTTGCCTTCACTGCCTTTCTTGCATCAATCAGAATTTAAGAGTTTTAATTGAATTAATTTCTAATAAGGTGAGATTGATTAAATGGAGATTCAGCCACTTCCAAAAGAAATATTAACCAATACTTCTCAACAATTCAATCACAATGTATAAATCCATAACTAGACCTAGCTAAAGAAGCATACATATGAAAATTGCCTTGACTTGTCTTTGCTTAAACCTTAGGGCCAATTTCAAAATTAATCCAAGGATTGTACTATAGGCACAACCTCGGGTCGTTTCACTTGTGGAGCCAAAATTATGATCCTAGATTAACTAAATGCCATGGTTATGCAAATTGAGCTGGAAAAGGTTGGGGGTTTTCATTGAGACTTGTAATTAAGATAAAATGCAATAGAATGTAAATCTATTTCTGGATTTTTAGGAGATTAAGATGAAATGGATGGAAGTCAAATACTGAATCAATTGATAAGACCTCTTGAAAATGGATTTTTGGCAATCATAGTTCTCTTAAGATGTGGAGTTTTATAAATTCATTAGGTTTTCTTGATAACAACCTCAATAACTCATGGAGTCCAATGCTCACATTAATGAACTCATTAATGAAAACATTGTTAAGCTTCCCTAATGTGTAATTAAGAATGATTAATGCAAAAGGTTCAATGCAACAGAAAATCAACTCATCATCAAAACATGACCATGCAAGATGAAGAGATCAATAAAGCTACAAAGAACATATATGTAACTACATATATTGAAGCATAAAATCCAACATTAACCAATCTGACTACAAATATGAATCATCAACTAATGATTACATATCAATCAAAGTCTTTCACTAAGAATTTACAAATTCTAGACCTAGGAATTCATAAATACATAGCTAAAACTAAGATGAAACTGAAACTGTCACACCTTACTTATATGATACCTTAGCATTCATTTAGAACCATTCCAGACCACTTTGGATGGTCTTAAGCTTAAAAATTTCAATTTGAACGTTAATTTTCGGAAAATTACTGTTCACTGTCCAGTTTTCAGATTACAGGTCCAACTTTGAAAAATCATAACTAATTCTAGAAATATCGTATGGAGGTGTTCCAAAATTCTACGGAAAGCTCTTTCAATGCTCTTTAAGGGAAAAATATTCAACTGAACTCATCCTCACTGAAAACGTACAGTTTATTGGATTAAAATTACTATTCATTTGGTAAAATCTGGACTTTCCAGATTCTGCGCCTTAACTTTGAAAATTCATATCTCATTGTATACACATCCAAATGATGTGATTTACCACTCATTTTAAAGCTTGGGATGTGCACTATAAGTCTGCCAAATCTCGTGATTTAACTCATTCATTTGATAGGTCAAACTGAAGCTCAAAACTAACTGCTTCAGGACCTACGTTTTATCCTTTAATATCTCCTTACTTTAATTCTTTTTATTTCTTTGGCATACCTAGCATGGGCTTAATCTTTCTCATTCATACTCATATACTTTCATTGATGCCATAAACATCCTAAGCATATACATTGAAGTAATGGCATTCATAACATAATTTACAGCATAGGAGAATTATACATTGAATATTAATATCATTCATTTGCCTTAATAATTCTCCACTTCTTCTCCTTGCTTCTCATGCCATTAGTGCCCATCATTGATTCACCTAAATGGTTGGTTAGGGAGGGGGTGAGATTCGGGGAGAATCTCAGTAGCAAACATTACCACATACATGCACAAGATGGATGCTAGTGTATGGTATGTAGTTTTTTATAAATTTAAGTTAACTAGTGACATGCCATCATGCTTTATGCTTGGTATAAAAATGCATGGCCATGGGAACATATTAAAAACAGCATTTCCAGCAACAATCATCATGTCACAACATCATTCAAACAACAAATACAAACCAACACATAAGCATACCATGTCAAGCACATAAAGGGTAAGTTCACTACCTTGCACCTCAAGCCTTCCTCTTACTTTTCCTTTGACTCCCTTGACTTTCCAACCATGTTAGCTTTTGGTCAACATCACTAAACATCCTCTTGGACGTTTCAAAGGTCCTAAACATAACCATAATGATGACACAATCTATTAGGACCATTAGATTACATAAAGTTCAAGACTAGCTTTCTTGAACCTCAACCCCTTTCTCTTAGTCTTAGGGTTTTCTTTCTAGCTTTTCTAATATAAATCTTATCATTTTACATCCTTATGATCTATTTCCTATCAATTAGGACCACTTTAGATGGCTTTAGATTCAAGAATATCAAATCTGGAAATTTTGGCTCGGGTACTGTTCACGCAGAATCTCCAGAATTTTTGCTCAACTTTGAAAATTCATAATTAAATCTAAAAACTCCAATTGAGTGATTCCAAGTCTCACTGAAAGATAATTAAGTTAAATTTAATGGAAAAATAGTTTCAGGAACCAATTCTACTCAGAACAGTACCAGAATTGTACGGAACTCGACAATCTCCCAAAAGTTCAACACTGTTTCCAGATTTCAAACCTTAACTTTGAAAAATCACCATAAATCGTACACATATCCAAATAAAGTGTTCTACCCATGGTATTTAAAGCTCATAGAGTGTACTTTAAGAATACCAAATTTCAAAACCAGATATGAACAGTAACTAATTCAAAAAAGCCATCAAATCAGCACGTAATTCTTCCAAGTTTCACATAGATCCACTTGGATCTACCATACTTTGAGGTGTTCTAGCAAGATCTAACAACCAAACTCCCTTCCCCACTCATCAACCATTTCGACCAGCCATCAAAAGGGAGAGAAGACATATTTTAACCATAAAAGAGAAAGAAACCAAGGCAAGAACACATCTAGAGCCAAGAACTCACCTTGAACCTTGATTGTATGACCAAAGTTGATGCCTTTCTCTTGGTTTCCCTCAAAACTCTCTCTTTTCCCTCTCTTCATGCCTTGCACGAAATTCCCATCTGATTTAGGGGAGAGATGAGCTCATTAATGTGTACAAAATATCCCACCAACCATCATTAATGTTATGCCAAGTGTCATTAGCCTACTTAATCTTAATCTTCTCTCTTAATTAACTTGAATCATAATGTAATTAAATTCCAAAGTCAAGATCCTCTCCATTGGTAGCTTGACACTTGGAAAGCTTTAATTACCATCCATTAAAGGCTTGACAAGTGGCGACTTGTGGCCCAAGTAAAGTGCAAGACTCTGATTAATACTTTATCGGTGCACTTTTACTCTGGGTTTAACTTCTTTTCTCTAATTACAGTGCTCTGGCCTCTGTAATTATTTTTTGTCAGATCCATAAATTCTCTTTAATTTTAGAGAGTATCTATGAATTTTCTTAGCCCATAACACTTCCTTTAAGCCTTGCATAAAATTCATTTACTAAAATACCCTTTTATCGGCAAAACCGGCTCTTTAATTTCTTAAAGCCACTCTACTGGCCTTTTGGTTGCGGGACTAATTTTATAAATTAGTACAACCTTTCAACCCTTTAACCTCATTTTTGTATACACTTTTGAGGTCTCTTGCTATTTCAAATAATTACCTCAAATGGTATACTTTTTACCGGTCACAACCTCATAAATTCCATTTAAGCTGCCTCAGGGGTATTTTCATCTTTTCTCTTCATAGAAGAGTCTTAGAATATTATTTCCCATTTTTTGGGATTTTCTTGGAATTTTCTGTACACTCTTCCATTTTTGCCCTTGCTGGTCATAACTTTTTGAATTTACGGTTTTACCCCTGCTTAAGTCTAACCTCATAGAACCATCTCTTTGAGGTTTCTAACTTACCCATTGCCTGTATCTAGCCTCTTTTCTCTTTTTGGGCCTTCGAGACTTTACTGGAGCCTCTAACCTTAATTATACTCGAGCCCCTGAAAACTTTTACTTTGCAGTTTAGTCCCTAAAACTGCTTTAACTTCCTTTCTCATCTTTGGGACTTCTGCTCACAGGGGTCTGATAACCTATTTAATTTAGGCTATTTTTTGAACTTGTAGGCATAAAAGTCTGGATGTTACAATTCTCCCCCTCTCAAAAAAATTTCGTCCTCGAAATTTCGGGTCAAACCTTTATTCTTACCCTTAATGAGAGGTTATCTGAGGAGAGTATCCTTACTTATACTTAACTCTGACCTTTTCAACTTTTCATTATACCTCATTTCTGAGTTTCCACCTTGGGCTTCATACTTACATAACTCGTCGTTCTAAACTTTTCTGTCATTCAGATGAGCATGGCCCTTGCTTTTAAGCATTTGGTCACCACTACTCACATTCTTCTGATACTTTAGGCTCATTTTTTCACAATAATACCATGATAGTGTGCCTATCTTCATGGTATTTTACAATACCATGGCATTTCGGGTTCTCTTAATACAGCCTTTATCCATCCTTTGCTGTATACCCTGTCATTCCTCTTTACTTTAAAGGCATATCTTCTTTCTTTCCTTCATTGACTAGAACAGAATTGAGCCTAGTCTAATCGACAATAGACATGTCTGGAACAAGTCAAGGGTACTCTCTCTATATTAGTCCACCGCTGAAGGAGATTTTAATATTTTAAACTCATCTCTAGTCATCGTCTTCCCAAAGAGGTACTGTACTCTTACCCTTATGGCTCAGCTACTTTCTCTTAGGCTTGGTCTACTATGACCTTGAGAGCTACTGCGCTCTATCGTAAGCCTCTTTAGGATCCACTATGACCCTGGAATACTATCATCCATCTGAGCCATCTTAGGATCTCTAGGAGACTCTGGACCATAGAGTTGAGTAATAAAATAAGTCACCTCCACTCAGCTAGTAACTTGATTGATTATTCCCCAAGACTGCTCACAGATATTAGTATTGTCTTCTTAGGCATTGCTCAATCCTTTCTGTCAACTCTTGAAATTCTTAGCCTTTCCCTATTTCTTTAGCCCTTCGTTTTAGCTTCCTTAAGTCACTTTCCTTTCTTTGTGCCTTTCGAATCCCTAGGCACTGGCTCATCTCTAGAGCCCATTAACTTCCTATTATATCAATGCCAACCTGCCTTGTCTTAGGACTCTATAGTCCTTGCTGTCTCTTAATAGTTTGGACAGCATCAGGAGAGGACTTATATCATCACATTCTCATTATCCTTCAGTATTCCGTAGTACCCTACTAAGCTCGAGGAGCATCTGTTTGCATATCACACTTCTGTTGTCTTAACCATTTCACTCTCTCTCTCTGGGGTAAGGTCCTCCTGTGCCTTATCTCGGCTACTTCTGCTTTTCCTGTGGGAGGACAGATTGCTTTAACTGGAGCATCGTCAACTCAACCACTTGCTTTCTGTTTCATTCCTTCAGAGGATAGCTTACTCTTACTAGAGCAGCGTCACTCTGATCCGGAGAACCACTTCCCAATCTTAGAGAGGTACTTCATGGTCAAGACTTTCCTCATGCAATCTCGGCCAGGGTACATTCCTCGAATACCATATCTCTATCAAAGAGAGCCTCTCTACTAGATTACTCAATCTTATAAGCAGTGGCATCTATCTATAGGAATCTCATTTCTTAGATTCCTTAATGGCCTAATTGCCATGGTTGCACACTCTTGGATATCTTAGAGACATAAAAGAATATTGTTTTAGTCCCTAACATTATCATATATCTAAGCATCATCGAGCTCTAGGTATCACAAGGAACTTACTTATCTCTCTTTGTTCATCAGTTCCCAATGCAACCATCCACTATCATGTTCTTATTCATTTCCTTTCATCTCTATCCTCAAGAGGGATCTTGCCTCACTTTACTCTTTCTAACTTTCTTTACCTCTTGACCAATTATTCTTATTGTCAGGTATTGATCACCATACCCTCATCACATCACAGCGAACATTAATCACCTTGCTGTGTGGTATCTAGGTTGGCACCTAGGTCATCATTGACCTTTCATTATTATCATATAATCTCTGTCCCTCTTGGTTCACTATCCCTTAGGAATTTGCACCTCTATTCAGGGATTTGAACAAGCTTTAAACATCTCATTCTGTTACCATGCCTCTATCGAGGTCATATCGATTACTTAAGGTACAGGTTGATATTCAGTTCCCTTACTAGGGCATTGACTTATACCTCTGACTGGCTTATTGTATCCTTAACCATTTGTTTCTATGGTCAAATGCTAATCATAAAGTGACCATACTACACAGCAGGCATTAATCATTAAAACATCTCTGCTGTGTGACCTTCCAGTCAGGCACCTTTAACTAATTACCCGAGGCTTAGGTTGTCACCCTGCTTCCCTATTAGGGTCTAGACTCCAATTTCTTATTGGCTTACCATACTCTTAGCCATTACCCTCAGGAGACGTCTTTCAACTTTGACTCATTCCCTGGTCAAGCTCTCTTAGCCCAACCATTCCTGTCCTGAGGGGGAGTCTCTTAGCAGTGACTACCTATCTCTCAGGTTACTCTTGTCATTTCTTACTTCTCTTCTATATCTATTTCCCCTGAAGAAAACACCTCACTATCATAATCTCAATTGGACCAATCCTAGTCACCGTTACTTTTCTAATTAGGTTTTCTCTCACACCGGGCTTTGCTTGAACCAATACTCTGCTTATACCTTAGTCAGGACTTCTACCTGAACTTCCCAACGGTTACCTATCATTAGGTTACTTTTGCCTAAGCACACTTAACTAAATAGTGTTGATAGGCTCAAACCCTAGTACCCTGCTATCTTAGGCCTTTCTTATTCTACCTTTAGTCAGGTCTGTTCAGCTTACATTCTTATCTCTCTCCTTATCTTAAGGATTTACCTGTCAATACTCAGTCTGTCTCTGGGTCACAAGGGTTCTTCCTGTATTTAGAGCTAGCCTGAATGTCTCTTTTTCCAGGTCTTATGGCTCCAACTCCTCTAACTTTGGCTTTCCTCTATTAATCGGAAGGAAATTGAATCCAGCTTAATTAATGATAAGGTTATCTGGAAGGAAATCATGGGTACTCTCTCAGTACTGGTTTACAACTGAAGGAGGTTTCCACATCCTCAACTTGTCCTGGTCTTCATCTTCCCAAATAGGTACCAATCTCTAGGAGACTTAGACCATAGGACTAAGTGAAGTCATCTCCACTCAGTTGGTCACCATACTAATAATTCCCAAAAACTGTTCCAAGAACCAATACCATTTCTTAAACCTCCTGTCAATTCCCTAGGCCACCTATTTGTCTCTTTAGGTGCCTAAGCCAATCTGTCTTAGGAGTTCTCTTACTCCTCCAGCTGCTCTTACCGTCTCTTACTACTTTAGAACGGTACAGAGAGAGGACTTATGCAACTTCTCTTTCCTCTGCTTTATCTTTCAGTACGAGCATACTCTAACATGCATGTCTGGACATTTTAATGCAAGGAGTGTAAGCTCTTACTGTTGCTATGTCCGTAGCATGCCGACCGGACATCTTATCCCTACAAGAGGGAGCCTCTTTTCTGTTCGCAGCTGTTTCTGGAAGTTATAGGGAGAGGACTTTTGAGGTTCTTTTCTTTCTGCTTACTCTAGTACTCTGCTAAGCTCAGGTACATCTAAGCCTAGCTTTATTCTTGGCTAGTCGTGCTTCCATTAGGTAAGGTCAACTCCACTTGCCTTGCCTCGGCTGCTTCCCTTTCCCTGATCGGATAGGGCATTTTGCTCCATCTAGAGCAGTGTCAATTCTGACTTGGAGGACCAATTCCTATTTTCTCTAGGAAGATTCCTGGCCAAGAACTTATCCCTTGGAAAGGGTGCCTCTCAAACTAACCCCACGTGACTAAGTATCTCTTAACATCATCGGGAACATGCCAATCTCATAATGCTAGTTCCCCGCATGGCTATCTGTCTCATTCTCATCTCTTTCTCTTCTTTTTAATCCCTAAGAATTCCACTAGGATTATCTACCTTGACTTTACTATCTCCATGTTCCTATTTATCTATTCAGGAACTTGAGATAGCTACTCTATCATAGTGCCCCATCTCTAACGAGGCTTTAAGAGCTTGTCAGCTTAGTGGCCACTACACCCTCTTAGCGGTGTACAGACTCAACCCCTAACTATCTTGTTCAACTCATCATTACTCTTCCTTTGAGGGGGAATCTGATAGCTTTTAAATAGTGGCTACAACTCTCTCTTTGAGCTCTATCAGTCTTACTCTCAGGGACCTCATAGTCCATCAAGTCGTGCCAAGATACCACCTCAGCATCTGAGAGTCACTATCTCTATTCGTCATGACCAGAATTCTTATTCGCCACCATTCTTTGGTTCATCATGACAAAACATACTTCTCTTACTTCTGCTAGTTTTACTTAGCTTTGTTCATCGTAACCTTAACTGCTGCCTGAAGGACTTCCATGTCCTAGCCTCACTGTAATCCCCAACTAAGTCAACTACTTCCTTTCAAGCAATGAAGGAAGGGTCTGGCTCACAACTCTAGGCCATTAGCACTTTTGCTTTCCCTTATCCTCAGGGATTACCAGTGGCAGAAATTAATCTTTAGCTCTTCTGACTTTTTATATCTATTTAGGAATCAAAGATAACTACTTTGATCGTGCTGCCTTAACCTTGTATCAAGGCTACAGTAATTGTATCTAACTTAGGTTGCCACTTGACCCTTTTCTTCTAGGGTTTAGACTCATACCTCTATTGACTTATGAGCCATTATCCCTTTTCTTTAGAGGGAAGTCTCTTTATCTTTACACAGTGGCTACCTTCCTCTGCGTATAACTTTCATCATCATTTTATCTGTACCTTTCTAACAGAGGACCCCAACTTCATTTAAAGATCCTTATTACTTATTTTCCCTAGAGCATTCACCTCCAATCCATAACCTTAGTTGGACCTTAGCTAGTATTCCACTACTAGCTCTAACCTGAACTGGGCTTTTCTAAATTCTTGCAGATAGTTCTCTTCTTCCTATGCCAGAACCTCTGCTCTGATACCAAAAAATGTCACACCTTACTTATATAATACCTTAGCATTCATTTAGAACCATTCCAGACCACTTTGGATGGTCTTAAGCTTAAAAATTTCAATTTGGACGTTAATTTTCGGAAAATTACTGTTCACTGTCCAGTTTTCAGATTACAGGTCCAACTTTGAAAAATCATAACTAATTCTAGAAATATCGTATGGAGGTGTTCCAAAATTCTACGGAAAGCTCTTTCAATGCTCTTTAAGGGAAAAATATTCAACTGAACTCATCCTCACTGAAAACGTACAGTTTATTGGATTAAAATTACTATTCATTTTAAAATCTGGACTTTCCAGATTCTGCGCCTTAACTTCGAAAATTCATATCTCATTGTATACACATCCAAATGATGTGATTTACCACTCATTTTAAAGCTTGGGTATGTGCACTATAATTCTACCAAATCTCGTGATTTAACTCATTCATTTGATAGGTCAAACTGAAGCTCAAACTAACTGCTTCAGGACCTACGTTTTATCCTTTAATATCTCCTTACTTTAATTCTTTTTATTTCTTTGGCATACCTAGCATGGGCTTAATCTTTCTCATTCATACTCATATACTTTCATTGATGCCATAAACATCCTAAGCATATACATTGAAGTAATGGCATTCATAACATAATTTACAGCATAGGAGAATTATACATTGAATATTAATATCATTCATTTGCCTTAATAATTCTCCACTTCTTCTCCTTGCTTCTCATGCCATTAGTGCCCATCATTGATTCACCTAAATGGTTGGTTAGGGAGGGGGTGAGATTCGGGAGAATCTCAGTAGCAAACATTACCACATACATGCACAAGATGGATGCTAGTGTATGGTATGTAGTTTTTCATAAATTTAAGTTAACTAGTGACATGCCATCATGCTTTATGCTTGGTATAAAAATGCATGGCCATGGGAACATATTAAAAACAAGCATTTCCAGCAACAAATCATGTCACAACATCATTCAAACAACAAATACAAACAACACATAAGCATACCATGTCAAGCACATAAAGGGTAAGTTCACTACCTTGCACCTCAAGCCTTCCTCTTACTTTTCCTTTGACTCCCTTGACTTTCCAACCATGGTTAGCTTTTGGTCAACATCACTAAACATCCTCTTGGACGTTTCAAAGGTCCTAAACATAACCATAATGATGACACAATCTATTAGGACCATTAGATTACATAAAGTTCAAGACTAGCTTTCTTGAACCTCAACCCCTTTCTCTTAGTCTTAGGGTTTTCTTTCTAGCTTTTCTAATATAAATCTTATCATTTTACATCCTTATGATCTATTTCCTATCAACTAGGACCACTTTAGATGGCTTTAGATTCAAGAATATCAAATCTGGAATTTTGGCTCGCGGGTACTGTTCACGTAGAATCTCTAGAATTTTTGCTCAACTTTGAAAATTCATAATTAAATCTAAAAAACTCCCAATTAAGTGATTCCAAGTCTCACTGAAAGATAATTAAGTTAAATTTAACGGAAAAATAGTTTCAGGAACCAATTCTACTCAGAACAGTACCAGAATTGTACGGAACTCGACAATCTCCCAAAAGTTCAACACTGTTTCCAGATTTCAAACCTTAACTTTGAAAAATCACCATAAATCGTACACATATCCAAATAAAGTGTTCTACCCATGTATTTAAAGCTCATAGAGTGTACTTTAAGAATACCAAATTTCAAAACCAGATATGAACAGTAACTAATTCAAAAAAGCCATCAAATCAGCACGTAATTCTTTCAAGTTTCACATAGATCCACTTGGATCTACCATACTTTGAGGTGTTCTAGCAAGATCTAACAACCAAACTCCCTTCCCCACTCATCAACCATTTCGACCAGCCATCAAAAGGGAGAGAAGACATATTTTTAACCATAAAAGAGAAAGAAACCAACCAAGCAAGAACACATCTAGAGCCAAGAACTCACCTTGAACCTTGATTGTATGACCAAAGTTGATGCCTTTCTCTTGGTTTCCCCTCAAAACTCTCTCTTTTTCCCTCTCTTCATGCCTTGCACGAAATTCCCATCTGATTTAGGGAGAGATGAGCTCATTAATGTGTACAAAATATCCCACCAACCATCATTAATGTTATGCCAAGTGTCATTAGCCTACTTAATCTTAATCTTTTCTCTTAATTAACTTGAATCATAATGTAATTAAATTCCAAAGTCAAGATCCTCTCCATTGGTAGCTTGACACTTGGAAAGCTTTAATTACCATCCATTAAAGGCTTGACAAGTGGCGACTTGTGGCCCAAGTAAAGTGCAAGACTCTGATTAATACTTTATCGGTGCACTTTTACTCTGGGTTTAACTTCTTTTCTCTAATTACAGTGCTCTGGCCTCTGTAATTATTTTTTGTCAGATCCATAAATTCTCTTTAATTTTAGAGAGTATCTATGAATTTTCTTAGCCCATAACACTTCCTTTAAGCCTTGCATAAAATTCATTTACTAAAATACCCTTTTATCGGCAAAACCGGCTCTTTAATTTCTTAAAGCCACTCTACTGGCCTTTTGGTTGCGGGACTAATTTTATAAATTAGTAAAACCTTTCAACCCTTTAACCTCATTTTTGTATACACTTTTGAGGTCTCTTGCTATTTCAAACAATTACCTCAAATGGTATACTTTTTACCGGTCACAACCTCATAAATTCCATTTAAGCTGCCTCAGGGGTATTTTCATCTTTTCTCTTCATAGAAGAGTCTTAGAATATTATTTCCCATTTTTTGGGGATTTTCTTGGAATTTTCTATACACTCTTCCATTTTTGCCCTTGCTGGTCATAACTTTTTGAATTTACGGTTTTACCCCTGCTTAAGTCTAACCTCATAGAACCATCTCTTTGAGGTTTCTAACTTACCCATTGACCTGTATCTAGCCTCTTTTCTCTTTTTGGACCTTCGAGACTTTACTGGAGCCTCTAACCTTAATTATACTTAAGCCCCTGAAAACTTTTACTTTGCAGTTTAGTCCCTGAAACTGCTTTAACTTCCTTTCTCATCTTTGGGACTTCTGCTCACAGGGGTCTGATAACCTATTTAATTTAGGCTATTTTTTGAACTTGTAGGCATAAAAGTCTGGATGTTACAGAAACTCCCCTTTTAAGCTCTTCGAACTCATGCCAATCATCCATCTTCAAGAGCTGGAGGAGGCCTAGCCACTCATGGTGTGTAGAAACATCTCCATTGAAGTTGACTCAGTGTTGCCCATAGATGAAGGTGATAATGGAAGGTGAGGGATTAGGGTTCTGGTGGGAGAGATGAGAGAAGATGAAGAGAAAAATGTGGATGGTGGCTGAATATCAGTGTGTGACCTCATTCATACCGAAAATAGGGTTTCTAACCCAAATATGACGTGTCTGGGTCAGTTCATGGAAGTGGGCAAGTCAAATTTTCTCGAAATGGTCAGGTCTAAATGTGCTGATGTGAGGGGTTCGCCGCGGCGAACCATGGCAGAGGCTCCTCTTTGCTTTGTGTGCCTTGAGTCTTCAACCTTGGCTCCAATCTTATGTGTCCTACACTGAAAAGAGACAATTTAAGGCATCAATTGTCCTAAAAATTAATTGAATACGATTAATAACTAATTATGATGATTTTACCCTCAAAAAGACACTAACTCAATGCATGGACTCTTGATCTAAAATAAGCTCAATTATAGCCAAAAGAGCCAGAAAATGCAACAAAACCATGGATGATGTAATAAAAAGATAAGAATAATTTGAGCTCAATCAAATTCCCCCACACTTAGACCTTTGTACTCTTGGACAAAGCTCCAAAATAATTCAAAGAGATACCAGCACAAAGAGAAGCACTACCATGCTTAAAGATGAAAGCAGAAGATTAGTAAGAAATTCTCACAGGAGTTGACAATAGTAAAACAAGGATATGCTAAGAAATGAACACAATGGACAATCAACTCAAAAGATTGATCAAAAGAGATCTATCTCATGGATAAGTGTTTCGCTCTTAACTCACTTGTCTTGGGATTATTTCACTCTAAGTCTGCTCAATCCAATTTCTACCATAGGCTTGTAATAATTCTACCTCTCCACCACGGGAAACAAACTTTGCAAATCAAGAGGACTTTTAGGGGTCAGACTTTGAATGAAGGTCAAATGAAATGAATGGAATGAGAATGAAAACAAAAATGAGTACAAGCATACAAATTATTAAAACAGAATTGATCTAAACAGAAGTAAGGAGAGAAGCTACTTATTTTTATTTTTATAATTTTTAAATCTCTAACTTTTCTTTTCTTTGCTTTTTCTCTCTTTTTTTTTCCTGATTGGAGCAACTTCTTCTTTTTTTTTTTTGGGATCTATAATGACAAAATAATTGCATGCATGTGCTCAAGATGAAGGTCTAAAAGGGTTTACAATGGTGAAATGATTGGGTTTGTGTTTGGGAAGTGAGGGTTTGAAATCGAATGCCTCTATCATCTTTACAAAAATTGATTCACTAAGCTTCGATTAAGAATTAAAACAAGTTCTAGAGAAATATGAAATAAGCAGATTCACTCAATTTAATAACTTTAAGCCCAAAAATCCTTCCAACAAGGCTAAAATCTCAATTAATCAATCTCAAGGGTTAAAAACCAGATAGTCATAATTTCGGAGCATATCATCATTTACTATCTGTCAAAAACATGAAAATAACTAGTCCAAGTTCAACCCTCATTTAAAAGCATGGAAAGTTTTCTAACAGCACAAGTACAATTTGAACTTTCCATCAATTTCAAAAGGATGCAGGAGCATAAAGAATCTAAGCAGGAAAAATTTCTGAAGAGCAACTAAATTTGCAAAGCATTTATTATTTATTAATATTATTATATTTTTTTAAATTTTTTTTTGGTTCGCCGCGGTGAAAGATGGGGGTCGCCGCGACAAAAGCTCACAGAGAGCAAATCCTGGAGAAGGGGCTTGCTTCGCCGCAGCGAAACATAAGTTGGCTACGGCGAAGTGTGGCTGAGAGCTAAATTAACGCTGACAAGAGGGGTTTCACCACGACGAAATCAGATGTTTGCCACGGTGAAAGGTGACAGAGAGCAGTATTCAGTGCAATTTTCAACTCTTCAAAAAACTAAGTTCAAAATATTCACAATTCAACCAATTTATCAGTTCAAAAACACTTCAAAATCAAATAGATGCATGGATGCATGAGAATTATTTGCTAGAATTCACAATAAGTCCCTTCCCCACACTTAAACACAACATTGTCCTCAATATTTAAAGCACCACAGGCAAACAAATCACAAAGTGAACCGGAAGTTGTGAAGTCCAATTGAAATTGAAACACAACACATCGAATTCACAAAAAGAAGGGAGAAGGTGATAGGTTGCATGCAAAAAAAAAGAGGAAAAGGAAAATCGAAGTTGGGACCAATGTAAGAGTAACAGCAAAATGTAAAGGCCATCAATAGCTAAAGAGTCAAACAACATCCAATGTAACATCCAAAAAGTTTAACAAGTAACCAGCTACACCAACTAAAAAGAAACAAAAAGAACAATAAAGAAAACAAAAACAAACAAAGAGCTACTACTGTGTCCCAGTATCATCCGCCCCAAACCCAGATGGTCTGCACCAGCAATGCCTGCTCCAGATGTCCTAGCTCTGCCCTGAGGGTCTTCCTCTTCGAGAGGTAGGATGAAGTTCAACCGGTCAACAATTAGAGCATCCACACGACAATAGTAACATCAGTCTCAATCATACAGAGCATTGCGGTCCTTCTGCCTCTTCATCTCACGCAGGAGGGTGACTCGTAACTGGTGGACATGGTCTGCTAGCTCATCAATATCATCAGCCAAGGTGTCTAAGGTGACAGGTTCAGGAGCTTCTGGATCTTACTATTCTTCTTGAGCTTCAAGACCTGGTGCACCGGCTGCATGCGCTGCGCCAACATCATACATAGGGTGGATGGTTGGAGGGGGTCTTATGACAGGTTGTTTAAGGCGGTCATATCGAAACAAAGGGGCTGGCTCAAAGTACTTGTCATTATTGTACTCAGGGACATTGGCAGCTCTAAAAAGGTCAGTGACTAGGTGGGGAAAAATGATGCTGTTGGTGAGTTTGGGGGTGTTGATGGCATCATGGAGGGCTGAGTAAATGGTGTCAGCTACATCAAAGGATCGGCCAGTCATGAGAAGGTAAACTTAAAGGCTTGGCCCTTTGGAACATTGGCTAGGTGGGTGGTGGGTACTAGGTTGTTGCAGAAAAAATACAGCCAAGGGCGAGCCTCAGGTCGGAACTTGGATCGCTTAAGGTATTGCTCAGAAGTACGGGGGGTGATGCCAAGTGGCTCCGTCATAACACAAGGTTTGGACTACATCATCAAAAAGGTAGTTGTCTTTGTAAGCCGAATAACCTGAATGGTGGCAAGGGGGAAGCGGTAATGGAAACGGATGTTGTTAGCGGTAAAGGAATGGCGGACAAGGACATTGCAGAAGTCGACAACCATGGAACCATGGAAACGGGCATAGGTGTAAAAATGGCGAACAAAAGCGTCATTACCCATAGAACGCTCTTGGACTAAAGGTCAATTGGGAGGCACGGAGCTGGCAGACAAAGGGGTGATCAGGGGGGTCTAAGGGAAAAGGGCGCTCCTTAAGGAGGGGTCTCTGGTCAATCTTTCGTTATAACTCCTCAAAGGTATACTCATCCCCCGAATCAGATTCAGACACAGGCGCAGGGTTCTTAGTACGAGACATACTCTGAACACAAGAAACAAAATACACTAAACAAAGACCAAACAAATAGCAACGAACACTACCCCAGAAAAACCAAAATCACAACCTAGATAGTAGCAATGGCTATGTAATGATTCATAGGTTTTCAGTTTACCAAAAACTTTCAGAATTAAGTAAAGAGATTAAAGAAAAACAAAGTGCACCATGAATCATTAGATAGCCTAAGAGCTACGTAACTACAATCTAACATCAAAATAACCTAACCCAACAACACAATAGCAGAACAAATAAACAAAACTAACAACTAAACAGAAATAAAAGAAAAGAAAGAACAAAGGAGGAGAGAAAACCATATTACAACCAAGGACGAAGAGGGCTTCAGCGCAGACTGGAGAACAGAAGAAAAAGAGAAGGAGAAGAGAAAAGGGAGAATGAGATTAGAGAAAAGAGGGGAAGGGGCGCAGGAGAGGAATAAGTGAAGGAATAAGGGGGGGCCGACGACTTGGAAGATGGAAGGTAGAGAGGGCTTCGCCGTTTACGATTTCTGAGAGGGAGAAGGAGAAGAGGGGCGACGGTTTGAAAGATGAGGGGACCGACAGTTCTTGTTTGAATAAAGAAAGGGGTAGAGGGGATGAAGGGGCTTCGCCGCAGGCGAAGGGTAATGTTTGCCGCGGCGAAGGGTGGCAGAAACGAAAAATCCTGTGCAATTTCAACTCTTTAGTAACTAAACTCAAAATATTCACAATTCAACCACTTTATAAGTTCAAAAAACATCTCAAAATCAAGTAGATGCATGGATGCATGAGAATTATTTGCTAGAATCAACAATAAGTCCCTCCCCCACACTTAAACACAACATTGCCCTCAATGTGTGAACAATGTAAATCAATGACAGCAAATACAGAATTGAAGTGCAGGGGTGAAAATGAGGCAAAGCATAACAAACCAATGAAAGAAGCATCCATCTAAACAAGTTCAAAACTAACTGAGCAAAATAAAGGTTTAGAAATATCCAGCCTCAGAACAACAGAACAAGAACAAATGAAACAAAAGAAAAAAAGCAGAAACACAGAGACTAAAAACTAAAGCTGCTGCCCAGGATCATCTGCCCCAGACCCTGATGGTCCTGTACCCAATGTGCCTGCTCCGTCCATACCCATATGGCTCTGTGGCTCCTCCTCCTTAGCTGGTAAAGCAAAGTTCAACCGGTCCGCAATCAAGGCATCAAAACGGCGGCGGTAAGCGACGTTCTCGCTCATACAATGCATCACGGTCCTTTTGCCGCTTAATCTCCCGGAGGAGTGTAAGTGTAACTGGTGAACTTCCTCAGACAGCTCGTCAATGTCATCTGTAAGTGTGTCTAAGGTGACTGGCTAGGAAGGCTCAAGAGCATCTTGGCCTTCCTCGGCTGGCTCAGCAGCTGCCTGGCCTGCACTAACATCGTACACAGGGTGGATAGGAGGGTGGGGTCCAAGAGTGGGCTGTTTGAGGCGCTCAAACTGGAAGAGAGGTGTAGGTTCAAAATAGCTGTCATTATCAAATGAAGGGACCCCGCACTTGCGCAAATGTCAGAAATAAGTGGGGAAAAATGATGCTATTGGTGAGTTTTTTGGTGTTGACGGAATCGTGGAGGGCTGATTGGATAGTTTGAGCTACATCAAAAGTTTTTCCGATCATGAGGAGAAAAACAATAAGGGCTTGGCGTTTAGGAAGGTTTGAGATGGGAAGTGGGCAAGATGTTGTTGCAGACTAGGTGCAGCCACGGCCTCGCCTCAGGCCGGAAATTGGATCGTTTTAAGTAGAGCTCAGCAGAGTACGGGGACGATGCCAAGTGGCACCATCCCAGCATAGGGTCTGGACAATTTCATCATAAGGATAATTATCTCTATAATGTGAATAATGGAATGATGAACCTCAGGAAGCCGGTAGTGGTTGGCTGCTATGTTATATGTAGTGAAGGAATAATTAACACGGTGGTCACAGAAGAGGATGGATAACATGCCATGAAGGCGGGCGTAGGTGTAAAAGTGGCAGACGAAGGCATCATTGCCCATTTCTCGTGGGCGAACCAATTCAGTCAATTGGGATTGCCGGAGTCTTTGGACAAAGGGGTGGTCTGATAATCAAGGGGAAAGGGTCTCTCCTTAAGGAGGGGGCGCTGTCTACTATCTTATAGAGGTCATCATAAGATAAGGCTTCCTCAGAGTCAGAGTCAGACACGGGTAAGGGTTCAGATTTTTGGTGCGAGGCATTTTCCTGAAGCAACAAAAACAGAAACACTAAACACAGAGCAAACAACCACAACCTAAACAACCCAGAAAAAACCAAAATTACAACCTAGACTGTAGCAAATGGTTAGATAATGATTCATAGATTTTCAGAGGATCAAAAGTTTTCAAAATTAAGTAAAGAGATTAAAGAAAAAACACAATGTACTATGAATCATTAGATAACCTACAGGCTACGTAACTACAAACTAACAACAAAATAACCCACCCCAACAACACAATGCCAGAATAATTAAGCAAACTAACAACTACACAAAATTAAACTAAAAGAAAGAACAAGGAAGAGAGAAAAACATACCGAGAGGGAGGGAGAGAGACGCACGGCGGAGCACAGAGAAAGGAGAGAGGAGAACCGAAAAATAGAAGATAAGGGGGAAGAGAAGAGAGGGGGGTCGACGGAGAGATGGAGAAAGAGACAGAGGAAGTCGAAGGGAGGGGAAGAAGCCGCTGGAGCGCACGCTGAGAGGAGGGAAGCCGAGGAGGGAGATGTTCAGAGTGAGGGAGCTGACGGTTTCGAATGGAAAGCTGGAGCGAAATAATAGGGACCGGCAGATATGAATGATATAGGTTAAATGGGGGTTAAAATGAATGGGCAGGGGAAAAGACCGAAAAGGGCTCAGGAAAGAATGGTAGGTGACTCAGAATGGGGGGGCAAAACAGTAAAATCACATAAAAAATCAGGGAAAAATGAAACCGTCTAGTGCAGAAGAAATGGCGGTTCGCCGCGATGAACCATGCCTGAGACGAAAAACAAAGGGGGAGAAGGATGTTTCGCCGCGGCAACAGTACATGTTCGCCGCGGCGAATACATCCTGAGAGGAACACACAGTGTCACACCTTACCATTATATTGACTTAGGTTCCTTCCAAAATCATTTTAGACCATATTGGATGGTCTTGGGCTCATTTTTTTCCCTATACAAATGCTAATTTCGGATTTTACTGTTCATCGGGTAAAAAATCTAGTTTTTCTGGCCCAACTTCAAAAATTCATAACTTATTCTACAAAAATCCAATTGGGGTGCTTCAAAATTCTACTTAAAGCTCTTTAAGTCCTCTTCAAGAAAAAATAATTCATTGTCCAATTCTTTATGAGAAAGCATCAGGTTTTTGAGAAAACAACACTGTCCATTTGCCAAAAACCCTGATGTCCAGATTCTGACCATTAATTTTGAAAAATCATTATAAATCTTATACTAGGGCATTTTTAACGTATTAGCTATCAATTTGAAGCTCAGGATGTCCTCTTTCATCATACCAAATTTCACGATTTAACGCATTCGAGAACATAATCAAAAAGTCACATGAACCGGTCAGGGTCAGTGTGCTTCCAGCACTGTTAGTTTAATATTTACATAACCAAAATAAGCTCACGAATTTTGTGGCTAAAACTCCACAAATCAACCTTCAATCTGCAGCTTCCCTTTTGAAGATTCATGCCCTAAAATGTTACATGATTTTTGGGGGATGAGATTTTTGGAAATCCCAGTAGTAAATTAACCAACTATATCACCAAGCAAGCATCATTATTATGCATGATCACATTAGCTACTATGGATGAACTAACATGCTTATCATTGGCAAACTCAATCATGCAAAGGCCAAAGCAAGATACTATAAAGAGCAGCCACATAACAATCAAGAGAGCTCAATCACAATAATAGCAATTAACCATAAAATAATCAACAATGCTAGTTAGTGGTAGTAGCTAGGTTTAACTTACTACCTTGCTTTAAAAGTCTTAGCCTTTCTTCCTTCTCCTCTTTCCCTTGGCAAATATCAAACCCTAACCATGTGATCCAACAAAAATGGCAGTAAGAATCATTATCCAACCATGAAAAAGCAAGAACATACATTAAAATGATTCTTGAACCATAAAGTTCCCTCCTTTGCTCACTAGTTTTAGATTTGGTTCTCTTTAACCCTAAAAATCACTCCTAACTTGTTCCTACATGGATTTTCATGTAGATTCCAAAAATGGGCTTAGATTTGTGAAAATAAAACTGATTCTTCCAGCCACAAACTGACCAAACCACTAGAGGTTTTGACCAAAATTTTCAGCTTTGCTTTTAGGCTTCCAACACTTGTTTCTTTTAGTCTACCCTACACCATTCCTCATTTTAAGCATCATGGAAGCCTTAAAACAATGAAAAGCTCATCCTAGGGTCCAGTTCTCACTTGGCCGAAAATAACTCTCACAACAACAACCATGAAAAATGCTTTAAAATCACTTAAACTCACTTGCCAACACTAAGATCTAGCTTGTGTTGTTGTATCTTAGCAAGTGTTATGATCAAAAATTCTTTCCCCTTTTTATTAATCAGTTCAGTCCATATTAAGAGAGGGAAGAGACAGATTTTAAACCATAAAAATGAAAGAAAACAAAGTAAGAACACCTCTAGTACCAAGATCTACCTTGAAAGCTTGCTTGAATGACCCAAGGTGCCTCCTTT